>NC_051154.1:331389786-331429021 GCF_013339745.2 Dermacentor silvarum | reverse complement strand
CTTGCCTCAATTCAATGTGGTACAACAATGTGAAATGCATATGAAAGCATATATGCTAGTTACACAGGGCCTTCAGCAGCAACACTTCCAAGTAACATATAACAGTACGAGGCTTGATGGAAAAGCCGCTTCAGCACCACTGATGTATCGTGGGAACTTCACATTGTAAATGCGACGCACATGCAAGGGCCCCGAATAATTAATTCGGCCGGTACATCAGGCTGGAGAAAATGTACTGCAAAATTATTATTACCACCGTGATTTCTGTATATGAAGACTTCTGTGAACACAGCGCTCGACCCGAGAACGTAGTCATACAGTGACCACGATGATGAAATACTTTTCTTTTTGAAGGGAATAGCGAGCGCAAGAAATGAATGACGAGCGTGGTTAGGGGAAGCGCTTCGGCACAGCGGCAACTCACTCGCCAGAATACGTCTCAAGGCGCATGCAATGCGCCACGCAAAGTCGCGTAAACACCCTGGTGCCTATGCGTTTGCGGCATCTCTATCGTATTATGCTACAAAGAAACACCCTCGCTGTTTAAAGCCGGCTTAAGAATCTATCACCACGTGCCTTGATTCTCGTGCAGTTTCTTGCAACTGTCAGTCCACTTTGGGCCAACAATCAACCTATCTTCACCACGAGCACGATGTCAAATGCGCATCTCTCCAAGCATCTTCACGGCCGCGACGCCGTCAGCAGAGGGGTGGGAGCACAGCGCCGCCTCACGGCGCGCGGGGCAACTTCCTCAATTACATGTTTTCAATGGGGCGCGCGTCGAATGGGACGGCCGTAGCAACCCCGCCGCGCGCGCCGATCCAGGCGGCCGTGCCGCCGCTGTCGCCACTCCTTGGGCTGCCGCCAGATGGCGGCGCCGTTCCATCGTGCTTAGGGTGCCTCGATGTCAGCTCCGGCTCCCGCCGTACAGGGTGGTGACACCTTTTGACCATGCCCGCGCCGCTCCTCCGCCATATTGTGTCGGAGCTGTTGAAGGGGCCGTACATGTGCGTGCTTTCTGTGCAGCGCGGTCGCGTTGCCCGCTGTTTGTTATTTCAGCGATGATGCGCACGTCGTGTTCACTAAGTTGACTTTTTGGGCTTGCGACGTAAGACGAAAGGTGCTTGACAGTTCTATCGCTATAAATACTTGGTCATGCCCGTTTGCTGCGCACCTTTGTGCACCAGCTCAACGGAAAAATGACACCCATGTCTCATACTACGATCCAGAACGCTGCAATAAGTCGACAAGAACATTGTTCAGCTAAGCCATGACGTTTAAATTTGTCTTCGTGTGAAACGGTCTTCAGAATATTTACTGACGCACTAGGTGTTTGTCGTCTAAATCATTTAACTAAGGTGATTAGAAGGCTGCTTAATCTCAATGTGTCGTTTCCAACAATCCTATGCACTGAGTATCCAAATGTCAGGAAAATGTTCTTGGAGAGTTTTGTCTTGCGGCTCCGCATTTATACTTGCACTGATTTAACCAGCCAGATATGTAACGGGGGGATGGAATATGTAAGTAAAACCGCTGTAGGTGTAAACTTGAACTGATGTGTTTTGATGTTTGTAATAAGCATGTAGACTAGAGCTTTGCTTTGTCAATGCTCTCGATTTATGTGCATGGCCTCCTGTGGCTTCAGGCAGCCTGAACTTGTGGGCGAGCAGCCTTGAACTACATTTCGGTTTTAGGGTTGTCTTCCTATAGTTTTACTCAAGTGACAGCTATAGCGGGTGACAATTTCTAAGTTTTCCGGAATTTTAAAAATCAGTTGAGGCCGATAGCGGTACTTCTTGTCTTGAAGCTGGATTATCCGAAGTGGCGGAAAATAATAGCATGAGAAATCAAAACACGTATTCAGAAATTAACAAACATTCCCTAATATTCTTCATAATTAGTTAATTTTCGACACATCTTGCAATTTACGAATTGTAGCCGGTGATATTGAAATGAAACTTGCAATGAATCTGCAGGATGACAACAGTTTGAAGATATTTTCCAAAGTGTGCGCGAAATACATGGGCGTTCCACTTAATTTTGTGCCTCAATGCATAACAGAGCTTTTTCTTGGCTGCAGACGCCTCGCCGCAGCCTTGAGCTCGTGCGGACAGGCAGCTTGCGCGTGTTTCACGCTCGCTGGCGTTCTCCCTATAGTCCGAATTAGTGATACCATGCGAAAGCGGTATCCACCTACAGCAATTAGATATATCGGTCTAGTTGGTTCATACTGAAAGAAGGGTAAACTGTGCGATAGGAAGAAACGCATACGACGAAGCGCAGAAGCTGAGTTTTTAAGTGGCCTGTGTTTCTTCCTGCCGCCTAAACCTTTCTCGCAGTTTACTTTTCCCGTACAACAGCTTGGCACGTTTTCTCGATGCTTTTACTTACTTAACACTTTGGTCTGGGGCAGTTATACGCCAGCTAGCGAGACCAAATTTGTTATCCACAAAAATAACAGCACAACTTTCTTGTAAACCAATGAATTCTTTATTAAAGAAAACAAAGTAAAAAACAACTGTATGCCCCTATATATAGCTAATACTTAAACTGTCACAAGGGACATAATTTAGGCAAATGATTTGGGCCTACGTGGAAACCAACTTCCCCTACAGCAACTTGGCACGTTTCCTCACTGCCATTAGCTTAAGACTGGATCCCCGCCGCTGCACCAGGAACCTTAATTGCCTAAGACTGCATTTTTATTCAATGTTCCTGCTTGGTATGCGTGTATGCATGAGCGTGACTAAATGAAAATTAGCGTAGCTTGCAAAGTGGCACAAGGCTAAAGTAACAGCGGAGCTGATCGGCATCTAGCTGGTCCTGGCCTTACGGGTTATGCTTTTCCGGAACTTATTGATTATTTATTGATTACCTATTGATTGGCTGTCGCAAGGTATTGGCCAAGTATTTGGGCTAGGCTAAGCCCTGCCAAGTCATCCCCAGCATTTCCCGGAATTTATTGATTAATGATCGATTATCGATTAGCAATTGATTGGCTATTGCAAGGTAGTGCCAGGCACAGCTTTGCGCAGTGACGTCATCGCTAGGCAAGTCTTCTGCGAACACTACGTGGGGAAGCAAAAAAATGTCACAGTTTCGCCCTAAGGGCGAAGCAATGAATGCGATAGCAACACAGCAATGTCATACGAAGTAAGGTGAGCGGCTTTGGTAGCAATATTAATTGTAGTAAACATGAGCTGATTAAGTAAGCAGGTGTGCTGCGGCGTAAGTAGACCGACATGAAGAGAGAATCGATGACCACGAGAAGGCGCGTGTGAAACGGTGGTGTTGATGAGAAGCGCTGCCCGTGGGCAGCGCGTGCGAAGGGACACACCTGTAGCGCTGCACTGCCGATCCGGGCAACATTGCATGTGTAGCGTGCGTTGGAAAATGTGGCCCGACTATTACTAACTGTGGTGTGAGCGCGCACAAACAAACATGAATAGATCACACTGAATGACTGCAGACAACGACTGTCAAAACGCTGGCAGCAAGCGCATATACGCCGCAGCGGGCGAAGGTACGTGCGGTCTATCGCTTCAACGGAAACTGAGCGGCGAATGCACAGCGCATAAAGGTCAGAGCCGTGTCGAGATAAGAGACGGTGCGAGCGAGCGATGAGCGCGGTTGTTGGCAGAGTGGAAAAGCGCCCCCCCCCCCCCGCTCCCTCCGGCGCTCGCTTCCCGCTTCCTTGCTTGCGCCTGGAAGATTGAGTGCGTTCGCTCTCCGTGACAGCGTGCGTCCTCTCACGCTTCCGCTCGGGCATACGGCGCGCGGCGAAGATTTTATCTATACGGAACCTCACGGCGACGACAACGGCGACGGCGACGCCGACGGCAGAAATCCGGTGGAACTGTCCATATAATTGCTATCGCAAAAGGTTAAACAGCTCCGCTGTTAAAAATTTAATGAGGCGTGCACTCAGTTCCTGAAAGTGCAAGGGCCACCCAACACGACTCAGCGTATTCTCTGACAGCTCTTCTAAGATGGCCCAGAACCGGTCACCAAATAACTCTCTTCGTTTACCTTTTTTTCCGTTGGTTCGACAGATACGAGGGAAGGTTCGGGAGCACTTTCGGCAGCGCACCCTCGGTAAGGGTCCACTTGTCTCGTGGCACCTCAACCATCTGTCCATTGATAACATGCACAAAGACTTCGAGATGTTCTGCTTATGAAAGTGTAAATCACACACCATGGATTTCACAGAGAGTTCTCGGTCGGCACGAGGAATCGCTCTGTTCAACGCCGAGCGAAGTGTCGCATTGCTGGGAGCACACGAGAAGTGGCGCGCAGAACGGTCGACATCGTTCGATAGCCGCTTGTTGCAGTCACGAACGCAGCACGTCAGCATCGCCTGCTAATATCCTTAACAAACTCGGCAAAGGCTACAGTTTCGCGAATGACGTGGTTCCTGAAATCCGCCGTGAACAACCTTCCACAGAATACACCAACGCTACACCGCGTGTTTCGTCCGGCCAGTTCGCGTAGTCGGCTGGTGGGGAAGTGAAGCTGGGTGCGATGGCAGCGCCATGAAGGCGCGGGCTGGTGGCGGTTCTGCGCAACGCCGCTGAGTTTTACAACTGAAGCTAGTCAAGTAACGATGGATTTTCCTGCCTAGAAAAACAGTTTGATACAAACATATACGTCGACACAAACATAGATATAGATAGACCCCGGAAAGTGCATGACGAACCCTCAGAAAGCTAACACATTAAGAAGTAGCTCCCAGTTTCACATGAGCTTTATTGGACCTAGACTGTTTTGCTACAATACTCACAAAGAAAACCTTTATTTCTACGAGCAGAGAGCATTTTCGAAGACAGTAAGTGTATACGGGCAAATGTTCAATAGTCTATGTGCCTCTTTCTACATGAAGGGCTCTCTGTGGTCGTTCGCATAGAAAAAATATGTTTGCTAAAGGGCAACTCTGGCGTCTCTTTAACAGTATTAGAATATTGTCATTTTCAAATGGCACTAACCGTCCTGTTACCGGTAGGGTGGTTTAATTTGCTTAGAAACTCATCAATAATTTTAAATAACAATAAACGAGGTACCGAAACCGAAACGGGTAGTTGCTCCATGTGACGTCACGATGAGTCGATGACGTCAGATCCTACACAACTGTAATGTAAACACGCAGAACGCGGGCTAAACACGCAGTACACGTGGTGCTAACGCCAAAAAAGCGAAGCTGACGGTGTCTTCTGACGACACGGGGAGCTTTTCCAACTCTTTCGAACTACACAGCGGTGATTCCAGCAATGAATGACATGTGCGCTGAAGGATCGCCGTTTGCTGTTAATGAGCCGCCGCCGCGTGAGGCAGCTGACGTGCCCAAGCTCAACGCATTGTGCTGCGGCAAGATGAAGAGAAGCACCGGTTATCACGTCTGTCAAAACGACGACTTTCGACCGTTGTCTCGTAGAAAAAGGAGTTGGCTTCGTCGTTTCTGGGCGAAGTGGCGGTGTAGCCTCCAACGTCACAAACACGGGGTGGCCAGTAAAATGTCATACATTCATGGGCATGAGTCGGGAACAAGCAACCAATCTTTAAAATTCATTTTCACGAAAACTAAATGACTTGCAGTCATGTCGTTTGGCACAGATAATCAGAGTACAAAAAAAAACATGCGTTAAAAATTTTATTAAAGTCGATGGACATTAAAAAATCGGCGGAGTTGCCCTTGAAGAGTTGTTTTCAATTTCTTATCAATATGTACCTCGCGGCGCCCACCTAAGCTTCTCGCAATGGGAGTTCCAAGATCCACTTCCATTGGATAAGCTTATCATTTATGTGCCGAAAAAAAACGCAGACGGGGCTCCAGCTCTGCGAAAACGCACACAAATACGTCGGTAACGCATTACGATTACTGAATGGAGATGGAGATAAAGGTATAGGCGCAACAGGCAACTGTAAGGGTTATAGTATAATTTTCTCAGTGACTGCAGGTTATAACTATACTGTTGCTACTATGATCGCCTTATCAAGACCCATGGCATGAAACAAAGAAAGCGGAAGCCTGGGAGCGCGCTAAGATAATATTAGCTTCATGCTTTAGCGTCCAGCTCGCTCAGAGGAGGAGGTGAGAAGTGCTAGCCACGGGTGGATATACAGCCTTGGAAAGGCATGCGGGTGAATGCCCCGCACGGGCGTCTCCTATTAAATTGCGGGTAGAGTGTACTAGATTGGAGGAGTGGGTCCGGCGGGCGCCTTTTCAAGCGCCGAGGATAAAGCAAAAAACGTGGAAATTGTGGCGGCGCTGCCGTAACTTTATTCTGAATCTCTGGCCTATAAACGTTGGCTCCGGCTGTTTTCGTAGCGCTCATTGGCTGAGGCGAGCTCACGGGCTGAGTAGCTGTCGACTGCTCGATGCACCGTCGTTGTTGCGTCGTTTGCATTCTTTCCGCCACTGTTTTCCCACTTTATTTACAAAAGATCGGTGGGGAATAATATCAGTGTTGCCGCCACCGATTATCCGCCTGTCAAAGCTCCATGCAGCTGTGGTAGGGTCTCCGACGCGACAAGCGTGCGGCCGGCACGCGGGCCACTCATTCGGGAGAGAGAGAGAGAGAAACAACTTTATTTAAGTGAAAAAAATTTCACTGAGGGATGGTGGTCAGGCGGTGCCTGGCCGCCACCTCCTCGGCTCGTTGAATGGCTCGGAGTTGCACGTCGAGGCTAGAGTTCCGGAGCACTTTATCCCACGCTTCGGGCGAGGGAGTGGTCAGGAGATCAGGCGGGGGTGGGTCCTCGCTGCAGTCCCAGAGTATGTGGGCAAGGGTGGCGGTCGTGCCGCACTGCGAACAGTGTGGGCTAAAGAGGTCGGGGTATATGTGACTGTATATTTGCGGGCAAGGGAACGAATGGGTCTGAAGGCGGCGCCAAACGATTTGCCGGGTTTCGTGAGTTTAGGGTGCGGTGGCGGTTTTGTTTGGCGAGCGCGGCGGTAGTGTTGCGCGATTTCGTCATACGAGGTGAGAGGCTCGCCGGGGCCCTCATCGGGATCCGTGGCACTGCCCGCCGCTCGGTTGACGAATCCTCGAGCTTGCCGGTGGGCGGCCTCGTTTCCCGGGTTGCCCGCGTGTGCAGGGACTCAAACTAGCGAGATTGGTGGGGGGTCCTCGTCGTCAGACTGACGAGCGAGGGGTTGAAGAAGGCGTAGGATGCCAGGGGTGACGGTGCCGCGAGCAAAGTGAAATAAGGCGGTTTTCCTCATTCGGGAGAAAAGCGACGGTGGCGCCACCAACTTTTCAGTAAAAAAAGCCTCAACCTTCGTTGGACCCACTCCACCAATCTAGTACACTCTACTGTGCTACTGTGGGGATCTCAGCCGCATTACTCAGTGGTGTTTTAAGTGGAACATGAGTTTGAATCTTGATAAGAGAGTTTTCATGCCATGCAGCAAAAAAAATGTAATAGCAAGTGCAGGCAAGGCATTAGAGTTTCTACTGCGCAACGCTAAAAACTTCAGTGTGGCTACTAAAGAGCTACCTTTCAAGACGTTCGCCAGGTCTGTCTTAGAATATGCATGCGAGGTATGGGACCCACCGATGATTGGTGACAAGGAACGCCTTGAAAGATTACTAAATTTAGCTGCGAGATCTGTTGCTGGAAATTACAGTTTTGACTTTAGAGCTGCACCAGCAAAAATAGTTTACAATGGGAGTCTCTAGAATATCGCAAGAAAAAATTCGTTTAAAACTTTTTCATGGCATATTTCACTCAACAATTTGCATAGACAAGCAACGGTAAATACTTGAACCTTATTGTGCATCAGCTTGTAGCGACCACGCTCGTAAAGTAGCAGAAATATTTTGCCACACAGAACTATTCAGGATGTCTTTTTCTGCTAGAACAATATGGGAGTGGAATAGGCTACCACCATCAGTGGTTGATGTTATATCGATTGATACATTTCATGCCTTGTTGGATTGATGCGGCATTACTTATTTTCTTTTTTTTTCTGCATCCGAATAGTGTGTCGAATTCTTTCATCATTATGCTTACTTTGTGTGCCATATTGTCTATTTCTAAGTGATGGAACACGAATCGCTTGATGTTATTTATTTTCCCTTACATGAATGCCTGTAAAGTGCTGTGCGTATTGAATAAATAAATAAATAAACACACAAATGGATGAATAAATAAATAAATAAATAAATAAACACGCATGGAGATAGACACTTCATTGAAGGAATACAAAGATAGCACACTGTACGACTTGGTCTAGTTCATCCCATTCCCAATGAGGCAATCATAAAAAATAAAAAGACCTGGAACATTACTTGCATACGTCACGACTCGTTCAATAGGTTGGCATCTTTAGGAACTTCAGGGAGAGGCGAAATGCCTATCGTCTGAAAATCCGGTGTCTCTACGGGAAGATTAAGTGCTTCACGGTAGCGCATGGAGCCACTCTATGTTTCAGTCTATCAAGGGGAGTCTTGCAATCGTCCATGAATTGTGGGAATTTTAGGCAATATTGTTCGTTTTGAAACGTTCATCCGTTTTGAAACGGTTGAACGTTGCAAAACGAACACGTTGGTGAGTGCAACCGTCCTATATTTTATGTCGTCACGTCGGCGTCACAGAGTGGCAAGGAGGCTTCTGGTCGGCTACGTTCCTTCGTAAAGCATGATTTGTACGGTGGCTATTCTAAGAGTGAAAATGGTTCACGGTGATCGCCTCTGTCTCTGGGTCGATTGAGTCACTCTGACCATCTGCCTGCAGGTTACTTTTGGCGCACAAGAATGTCAACATTTTCATTTACGGACACGCCGATATGTGATGGGAGCCACTAAAAATGTCGCAGTTTTGCCCGAAAGGTGTAAGATCGATTGCGATATCAAATTATTAGACAGAAACACGAAATAACAATAGTAGTTTTATCGGCCGTATAAGCTTCAAAATTTCGCAGCAATTTCGATGACATAGTAAGAACATCGGAAGCATTCTATACTGACCTGACAAGCCAAGCTACATTCTTCCGAAGTAGTGATGGACAGGATACAGAGGCTCCTTCTATAACTAACGATGAAGTTAGAACGTCGTTGCAAGACATTACCGGGGGAAAAGGGGCTGGAGAAGATGGAATAACAGTCGATTTAATCAAAGATGGAGGAGATATCTTGTTTGAAAAGCTTTCGGTCCTTTATACGCAGTGCCTCCAGACTTCAAGTGTAGCAGATAGCTGAAAGAACACCAATATTAAACTAATCCATAAAAAGGGAGACGTTAAAGAATCGAAGCAATATAGAACCATTAGCTTGCTTTCTGTATTGTATAAAATGTTCGCCCAGAATATTTCCAATAGAACCAGGACAACACTTGACTTCATACAACCAAGAGAACGGGATGGCTTCAGGAAGGAATATTCTACGATGGATCATATCCATGTTATCCAGTCAGGTAAACGAGAAATCTTAGGAGTACGATAAACCGCTGTATATGGCTTTCATAGATTATGAAAAAGGCATTTGATTCAGTAGAGATACCAGCAGTCATACAGGCATTGCGTAAACAAGGAGTACAAGAGGCATACGTGAACAACTTAGCAAATATCTAGAATAATTCCACAGCTATCTTGGTTCCCCACGAGAAAAGTAGAAAGTTACCTAAACAGAAAGGAGTCAGTCAAGGAGACACAATTTCTCCAATGCTATTCACTGAATGCTTAGAAGTCCTCAAGCTCTTAGACTGGGAAAGAACGGCGAATATCTCAGCAACCTTCGGTTTTCAGATGACATTGTCCTATTCCGCAACAATGGCGACGATTTACCACAGATGATTGAGGACCTTAACCGAGAAAATGTAAGAGTGGGGTTGAAGATGAATATGCAGAACACAAAAATACTGTTCCTTCACCTTCACCTTCCTGCTTGGATTCTCTGCGCTGACGAGCTCAGACCCGCAAGAGCAGCGATGGCTCATCCAGCCGGCACGCGGGGTGGCGCGAGTCAATGGGCCCTAAACTAAGGGCTCCACCCTACGAGGAAGTCGCCCCACCTAATGAACAATAAATGTTTCTCTCTCTCTCTCTCTCAATAGCTTGGTGTCACAAAAGAGCACGTAATCAAAGCGCGCGCCGTCTGTCAAGCAAATCAGCGAAAGAAGCACGCTGGCCCCGCGGCAGCTTCAACAGAGGGGGAGAGCGCATACGCCTCGAACAGCCGACGCGACCAAGAGTCTAGAAGCATTGACAAGTTACGCGAAGGCGACAGTAACGAGAGAGAGAGAGAGAGATCGCGCGAGCGCCGATATCCCTTTTACCCGAGAGAGAGAGAGAGAGCGAGTACTACAGCGTGAGCATACGTATGAGTCACCACCCTCCTCGACGACGCTCCGACGGCCGCGGCTGAAAATGCGAGAAATGACCAGAATATTCCCAGGCTTTGTTCGTGCTACGGGTGCACGACTCCGACAGGAATGTTTTAGAATCCCCGGCGAAGACTATAAAAGCGACGTGCGGGAATTAGAAGGGGGATCAAACCGCGCCGGTGAAGAGATGTGATGTGAAGACCAACGGTCTGCGGAAGAAGGGGATTCCCCGGCAAGCTAGTCGACGAGTTCATCGAGCATCTCCATTTCCGGAGGAAGTTGCTTCTTCGAGATTTGTCTCGAGCTACGCCGAGATCGTCCGGCTCAAGACCAACCCGGGTGAATAAGTTTGGACACTTTGTGTTCCAATTCATTCTGTACTTTACGTGTTGGACTCTTAGTGCTTATCGTTAATTATTTTACTGTGCTTTGTTATTACCCATCTGAATTGTATTGAGATGTGCCTAGTCTAAGTGTGCACGCGTGTATGTAACCGCCTTGATTGGAGAATATATTTTGTGGTGTTTTGACAACTCTGGGCTCAGACTCGGTCTTTGGACAACAACCGGCGTTCTCTGGCGCACCGGAGGGCCCCTTACTAATTGTTCTTGCTTCCGTGGGGTTGTTTTCGGAAGCTGATAAGTCGGCTTTGGAATTTGGCCCAGCGTTGGCACCTCGTTCCCAGGGTGTGTGACACCTGACAAGATAACAAGAATTCAACATCGCCAGTCAGCCTCTAGAGTCTGTAAAGCAGTAGGTTTATCTAGGTAAAGTACTTACAGGGAACGAAATTTACAGAAGAATAAAATTGGGTTGGAGTGAATATGGCAGGTATTGCCATATCCTGACTGGGAGCTTACCACTGTCGTTGAAAGAAAAGTGTACAATCATTATATTCTACCGGTGCTAACGTATGGGGCAGAAATTTGGAGGTTAACAAAGAAGCCCGAGAACAAGTAAAGGACCACACAAAGAGCGATTTAACAAAAAATGTTAGGCATAACTTTAGGAGAAAGGGAGAGAGTGGTGTGGATCAGAGAGCAAACGGTATAGCCTATATTCTAATCGACATTAAGAGAAAAAAATGTAGCAGTCAGACGATGTAATGCATAGGATGGACAACCGGTGGACCACAAGAGTTACAGAATGGATACCAAGAGAAGGGAAGCGCAGTCGAGGACGGCAGAAAGCTAGGTGGGGTGATGAAGTTACGAAATTATTAGGCGCAAGTTGGAATCAGCAAGCGCAAAATAGGGGTAATTGGAGATCGCAGGGAGAGGCCTTTGTGCTGCAGTGGACATAAATATAGGCTGCTGCTGCTGCTGATGATGATGATGAAGCTTTAAAACATTCAATAACTAAGTAAATTAACAAGCATGGTGTCACGCGAGCACAGGCAGACATGAACACATCTGACTCGATGTCGGCGGACACCCGCTGCCAAAACGCTGGCGTGAGGAAGAGCGGCACAAGCAGCGAATTGCCCATCGTGCTGCCTCTCGATTCAACGCGAACTAAGCGGCGAAAAGACAGCGGGCACAAAGCCATGAGCCCGCGGCGCGCACTGATTCGGTAGCCTCCGTAGATCGCTTTCAAGATAGGGCACGCGATGCCGCGTTTAACCGCGTATATGTAACCGCCTCTGATGTTAAGCCTCGGTTTCGCCTCGGCCTAACCAAGAGTCTACTCTCTCTCTATGTATATATATGGCGGCTTAATTGAAGAGAGGGCCGAACGGCACAGCTCCGTCAATGCTCCACGCATTTTCAGACCGCTTTTGAGTTTCCGACCCTGTGCGGCATGGGTAGTTGGGGTGGGCTTACTCTGGTGTTCCACCCAATGTGAAAGGGCGTAGTCGCGGTAGTTAAATTTAAGTTTTATGTCCGGGCCGTTTGAAGAAGAGCTTCACATAACAGTGTCATGCTTTAGAGAAGTGTTAAACGAGGCCGAATAGTTTTCGTCGCTTAAAACAGACTGCCAGCGCGGATTGGCGTATGAAGCGCGACTGGAGATGCGTCGATTAGTCAGTGCGTCGTTAACTCGAAGATTCTGTTGTGATAGACGTGGCACTCGCCGTGGTTGCTTAGCGGCTATGGGGTTGGGCTGCTAAGCACGAGGTCGCGGGATCAAATCCCGTCCACGGCGGCCGCATTTCGATGGGGGCGAAATGCGAAAACACCCCTGTACTTAGCTTTAGGTGCACGTTAAAGAACCCCAGGTGGTCCAAATTATTCCGTAGTCCTCCTCTATGGCGTGTCTCATAATGAGATTGCGGTTTTGGCACGTAAAATCCTATAATTAGAAAAATAGAAGTGGCTTTTGTATTTTTTGCGCCCACACAAGGATCACATATAAAGTAATCTGCCACTTCAGTGAAGCCTAATAAAGCGACATCCATTCACAGTTGGTCACCGTGCAAGCACAGAGATTCTCAGTTGCAGGAAATAATAGCGACATCCTAATCAAAATGTAGGCCTTCCAACGGAAGATATAAGATTTAATGTGGTTGTTTATAGGGGCAACGAGCAATAAATGTATTTTACCGCTGCGTCTTAAACGCTAGTATTACCCACTCAACACGCATGATGTGAGGTGCCTCCGAGACTCCCACGTCCACTTCGCCAGCCGCCCGACAGATGGCAACACCTGTCTGGCATTCTCCCCTGCTTTCCCGCCTTTAGCTTGGAGAGCAGAGCTGAGAGAGTGTCTGCCCCGCTGCCATGGAGGACTCGCGTTGAGTCGCGCTAGCGCGCGTTAGCCCTTGTATTGTTCTGTATGCCTTGCCAACATTAATAAAGACGTCGACCTGCGTCGACGTTACTGCCTCATGCCCAGCCTCAAGCCTCTCGCCCCAGCCTCAAGCCTCTCGTCCCAGCCTCGCCCTCACATTTGGCGCAGTCGACAAAGAATCTCGCCTCGCCGTTCGCTCACGCCGTGCCGCCGCTCCCGCCAAGCCCGCTTAGTAGCCGCCATTGTCTACCTCCCTGCTCACGCCAAGTAAGCGCCATGCCGGGATTGAATTGGGCCGAAGTCGACGCTGCCACCGTCGCATGCTTCAGCACTGAGTTTCTGCAATCCGAGCTCATTCGCTGCGGAATCGACGCTACCGGGTCAAGAGACGACCTGATTCAACGTTTGACAGCGTGCCTGGAGGAAGCTCGTGCAGCGATTCCGAAACCACCGAGACCGGCCTCAGCGCCAGTTTCCTCGACCAGAGTGCAGTTCCATGCCTCGCCCCTGACTCCGACGGTTTGTCAAGCAATACCAGGTGCAACGTCGCAAGTGTATGCGCCCGCCTCGTACGTCCCACCGCCACCGTGGTCCTACCCCACGCCGCCGCTCGTTTGCGACGCCGCAGCCGTGCCAACGCAAGTTTTTTCGCCGCCACACGAACCGCAGCCTTTTGTAACAACACCCGGCTTTGTAACGGCTCCGCGGTACCCCCAGCCACCATTTGGAGTGCCATTTTCGCCAATGTCACCGCAGTACCAGGCCCCTTCCTTGCCACAGCTGCAAGTGACAACCATGCCCGACATATCGTCTACCCTGCCATTGTTCGAGGACTGCCACAAGCAAAGTGCGCGTTTGTGGATTCAGGAGATTCAACGAACGCAGCAGCTCACTTCGTGGTCGCCAGAAACAACCCGCCTCATCGCCGCAAGCAAGTTGAGAGGCACTGCGAAAAACTGGTACCTGACTCTTGGCGCGCAGTTCCCGACTTGGGATACGTGGCGTAAAGCTTTCCTGGACGCATTCGCCGACGAGCTGACTCTACTGCAATGGCAGCAGCAAATTATGTCCCATGTACAGTCCAGCTCTCAGTCACTTCGCGACTATGCCTATGCAAAGCTTCGAGTAATCGAGAAATGTCCAGCGCCACTGACGGAGCCTCAGAAGGTGGAATATCTCCTGGACGGCATTCAGTGCGCGGGAACCGCAACAAGCATAGCAGCGCAACGCCCATCGTCAGTATCCAACTTCATTGATATATGCACCCAACTTGACAGGGCTATGCAACATATGCAGATCGCAAGCAACCGGGCTGATCGTCCTGAGCAGACTCTTCGCAGTCAAAATAACGGGACTACGCCTTCCAGACAAGTCTCTTCTGCGTCGTTAATGCCTTCAACGGCACCTCCAACAGTCAGCAGTTTCAAGAAAAGCCGTGTGCCCCCGTCTCGCCCTGCCAGTCCTCCACATAGCCGTCGCATAGCAGATCTACCGCCTGCTGAACAGGAAGCGCGGTACTCGGCTCTCTCACAGCGTTATGGTGTCCCTGCATTTCGCCCAGGACAGTCATTGAGCGAAGCTGTTTGCTTCAAGTGTCACGAAAAGGGCCACCTAGCATCAAAGTGCCCAACAAAGCAAGAGACTGTCACACAGCAGTCAGCCACAGCTTCAACATCACTTCATGCAGCAGCCCCTGCATTGCACACAAGCCCTTTGGACGACGTCCATGGCTCCCATCTGGAGTGTTCCTTCTTTACAGCTGACATTGCACTCTTGGGCTCCTACGATGCCTTCCCAGACACAGGGTCCAAGATAACTATAGTGACCAAGTCTGCAATCAAGAATCTTCCACTGATGCCCTGGACACCTGAGCCCTTAGTGGTTGTTGGTGGATCAAGTGTGCATCCCGAAGGCACAGTCTGCCTGAAGATTACAGTGGGCCCCATAACAGCTCTAGTGGAAGCCGCTGTGATCAGCAATAATGTCTTGCCAGTGATACTGGGTGAAGATTGGTTTCGTGCCAGCAATACAAGACTTGTGTTCGAGCCTCCAAATCCAGCTGAAATCCACCATCTGGCCTCTGGTACAGTCATACAGGCGCACCAGAAGCTGTATCCACGTGCCTCATGCGCAGTAATTCCTCGGCAGTCTTTCCTAGCTCAATGTACTGAAGTGCCATGTTCAGACAGTCTCCAGGAAGCACCTCTCCCAGGAATGGAGACCCTTTGGAAGCCTTTGTGCAAAAGCCAGCCAGAACAAGCCACTGTTGCACCAGAAGGTACAGTAGCCATAACAATTCATCCTGATCGTCCTCCCGCTTTTGTGGCAAAGGACTCATCAGAGATGCAGCAAGTAGCTCTATCTACGACCCTTTCAGATCATCTCACATTTGCTCGTGATGAGGATGACATCAGCCATTTCCAAGGTGTGGAACATTGCATAGACTTAGTGCCCGATGCCGTGCCGTACAGCCGAAGTCCGTGTCGACTTGCCTGTCTTTTTGCATTGCTAGTGCTGTACTTTTTCTTTAGCTTCTCTAGTTGTGTGAGCAGCAACAGCTCATTATTATCTGTATTCCGCAAGGCCTCCCCAGAAAATCAGTCATGCGTAACTAAGTTAGAGGAAGCAGCATTCACTGTAAACACCACACTCAATACAAGCACTGGCTTCAGTCCATTTGAGCTACTCTTCGGGTACATCCCAAGGCTACCAGCGGAACACTACCGGCCAGTGAGCAACTCCTCGCTCACAGAGCGTCTTCTGGATGTCCAAGCACATCGTACTGAGGCCATGGCTAACTGCGAAGACGCTCAAGATCGCAGGAAGCTCATCTATGACAGAATGCATCGTCCGCATACATTCAGTGTTGGTGATTTTGTGTGGGTCCGTTGCCAACAACGTGTGCTTCAAGGGCTTGAGAAACTGTCCCCTCGCTTCAGAGGCATCTACCGCCTAGCAGAACATCTTAGGCCTGCCACATTTAGGGCCATCCAGGTTTCAAGTCCATCCACCAGGCACTCTGCTCAGCCAAGAACAGTGCACGTTTCGCAACTGAAACGTTATGTGCCGCCACTGCCTGTGAAGTGCCTGGAAGACACAGCGTCAACTTTGTCTTCGTCCTCTGAACAAGATTCGCCTTCATGCCCTCAGCAGTGCGAACCACCCAGCCTACAGCAATCAACCAGCAGTGTGTCACGTAGCTCAGAAACTGCAGCTGCTTTGCCGCTGAACGCTCAGCGCCCAGTCAGACAGCGCAGACCGCCCACCCATCTTCAGGACTATGAAGTGGACTTTTGAAAGTGCTGTGCTTGTGCCTGTTGCAATTTCTTTAGAGTTTGTCTTTGCCTTTAGAGTTTGTCATCGCAATTTTGACTTTAATCCATGTAAAACATTTATTGCCTTGCCTCGTCTGTTACTATTTGCCTGTCATATGCCTCTGTTTTCCTGCCTCGCCATTCATGCCTAGTATTGCTATACATTGCCTGTTGTCCATGTTTCGCGTTTTCTCCCCTTTGCCCAGCCTTACTGCACAATTGTATTCAAAGAGGACTTTGATCATAAAAGTGGGGCCGGATGTGAGGTGCCTCCGAGACTCCCACGTCCACTTCGCCAGCCGCCCGACAGATGGCAACACCTGTCTGGCATTCTCCCCTGCTTTCCCGCCTTTAGCTTGGAGAGCAGAGCTGAGAGAGTGTCTGCCCTGCTGCCATGGAGGACTGTCGTGTTGAGTCGCGCTAGCCCGCGTTAGCCCTTGTATTGTTCTGTATGCCTTGCCAACATTAATAAAGACGTCGACCTGCGTCGACGTTACTGCCTCATGCCCAGCCTCAAGCCTCTCGCCCCAGCCTCAAGCCTCTCGCCCCAGCCTCGCCCTCACAATACATCCATTAACCATCTACATGGAGACAAAGCTCGAGCTTCTTTGTCCAGACAAGATTAGCAAAACGTCTTGGCGATCACTTCATACCATATACAAGACGTCGTCTAGATGTTTCCACAACATATTAGGACAGTTTGTAGCCATTTAATAAAAATGGCAACAGGAAGAATTGCGAGACATACAAACCGCTTTGTAATGGTTTAAACAGATTCTCGAAGACCAAGGTATTACACCTTCTAGTCAGTTATTTGCCTAACGCGGCCCTAAATTCTGTTGAATGACGCGTCTTTTAGGACCCAAGCATGACACATGCAAGATATGTTAAAGCTCTTTAAAAAGTGGCGGCACAATGTCTTGCTAAGACTGTTTACCATTCACGCAACCACAAGCACCTCAAGGCTAACGTGAAAAGCACCGCTTGTTCATTGGGAGAGAGAGTAGTCACAAAGATCACAGCAACCTCTACCAAACTCGTTCATTCATAATGGGAGCAAGACTGTTATAAGAAGCACTGTTACAACGATGACGCCAGTTTAAATATTCTTTAGCGTCGAAAACTGAGTCAAATCATTGAAATCCGGATGGCATATTTCGTTAGTTAGTTAGTTAGTTAGTTAATTGGGGTTTAGTGGCGCAAAAGCGACTAAGGCTATGCTGCGCCAAACACAAGGTGTTATGAATAAAAATTTTAAAACAGCAAAGGCTGTGTTTGTGTATAGCCTGTTTAAATAGCCAGTAACTTCTAGAAATTTAAAAAGGTGTGGTAATGGCACTAGTGCATCATCTCCTAAAACTAAGGCAGGGTGTAACGGTATGTGTAATTTGTATGAGTTCTGCAAAAGGTTTCGTCTCTCTGTTTCGAAATATTTACATGTCAGTAAAATGTGCATGACTGTGAGTGGTTCATGGCAATTCTCGCATATAGGTGGGTCTTCTTTTGTGAGTAAAAAGTTGTGTGTGAGGTGTGTGTGCCCAATCCGTAGTCGACATAAGACTACTTCAATGAACCGTTCCTGATGACTACATGACTTCCATTCGCCAAGTACGGGTTT
Source organism: Dermacentor silvarum (assembly GCF_013339745.2). Taxonomy (NCBI): domain Eukaryota; kingdom Metazoa; phylum Arthropoda; class Arachnida; order Ixodida; family Ixodidae; genus Dermacentor; species Dermacentor silvarum. The sequence goes on along the minus strand of NC_051154.1, from coordinate 331,411,039 downwards.
AGTGAGATGTAACTTGTTGTTGGTATAATGATCCCATTCGTGTTGCCATTTTGACCTCAAGGCCTTCCGAATCGCACGGATACAATCTCTATATGCGAGTGTTGTGTTTGTTATGTCTTTGTGTGCTGCCATTGACGCGCATCTATCAGCTTCTTCATTACCCGGTATTCCAACATGGCTTGGTACCCAGCAAAACCTGATTGATCTGCCATACTTGTTTGATGTTACCAGATTTAAAATATCCCCTAATAGGGGTTCACATTCAGATTTCACATGTAGAGCCTTCAGTGTGCTTAAGGAATCAGTGTATATGACTGTGTTTTCGTGTTTGTCAGCGATGATCTTTTTAACTACGGTCCATATTGCGTAGACCTCGGCCGTGTAAACTGAGGCGTGCTGTGGTAGTCTAATGCTTGTTTCGTAATTTTTTGTCACGATCCCCACTCCAACGTGTTCTTTTGTTTTAGAGCCATCCGTGTAAAATTCCATGTAATTTTTATATTTCTGCTGAAGAGCGCGGAATTCTTGTATGATGTGTTCGTGCGGGGTGTCATTTTTCTTTAGAGGGGTTAATGCCCAGTCACATAACTGTATGAGTTCGCACCACGGGGGTAATCGTTGTGGCCTTTTAGCAACCTGAAGGACCTCAAGAGGAATGTCATAATCGCGACAGTATTCCTCATATCGCAGCAGAAGTGGTCTAATCATGTTCGGTTTATTTGTGTAGTGTAAGCGTGAGTTGCACTGTGTGACGATGTTGTAGCATATATGTTCTGGTGATGACTGGATTCTGAGTATATAGGAAAACGTTAGTAGCGCCCTGCGCTGCTGTAAAGGAGGCTCATTACATTCAGTGTATAGACTCTGGACAGGTGATGTTCTGTAAGCACCACTTGCCAGTCGCAGTCCAAGGTTATGAATTGGGTCAAGTCGTCGGATGTAAGATGGTCTGGCTGAACCATATATGATGCTACCATAGTCTAATATGCTGCGTACTAAAGAGCGGTATATGTGTAGCAGGCATTTACGGTCAGAGCCCCAGCGCTTCCGGGACAAGACTTTGAGGATGTTAAGTGCATTATTCCCTTTAATTTTAAGACAATTTATGTGGGCCAGAAAGTTCAACTTTTTATCAAACAGAATACCCAGAAACTTGTGTTCTTGTTTTACCGGTAGGACGGCTTCCTGTAACTTAAGGATGGGATCTGGTTGTAGGCCTCTTTTTTGTGAAAAGACAACACTAATAGTTTTTTCCGTTGAGAAACGAAAACCGTTTTCAGATGCCCACTGTGTGAGCTTGTTTAATGTGATTTGAGTTTGCCGTTCGCAGGTTGCCATGTTCGATGCACGACACGCAATTTGTAGATCATCCACATATAACGAGTGCATTACAGAGGGTGGGATTACATTATTTACGGAGTTCATTTTTACGACAAACAGTGTTGTGCTTAATACACATCCCTGTGGCACACCATTTTCCTGAATGAATATGCGTGACAGCACCGTTCCTAAACGCACTTGAAAGGTTCGGTCGGACATGAAATCAGCTAGACATTTAAGCATTCTACCGCGGATCCCTAAATCCGCTAAATCCCTCAAAATACCAAACCTCCATGTTGTGTCGTACGCTTTTTCTAAGTCGAAGAAGACTGTGAGACAGTACTGTTTGTGTAGAAAAGCAGTACGTATCTCGTGTTCTAACCGAACTAGGTGGTCTGTTGTAGAGCAACCTTTCTTGTACCCACTCTGGTGGTTGTCCAGCAGGTTCTCGGTTTCAAGGACGTATGTCAATCTTATGTTTATAACTGTTTCAAATGACTTTGCAAGACAGCTTGTGAGTGCTATAGGTCTGTAGCTGGTTGCTGTTGTGGGATGTTTTCCAGCTTTCAAGAAAGGGACTATAATAGCTTTCTTCCATTCATTTGGCATTTTTCCCTTTTCCCAGATTACATTGAAGAAACGAAGCAAGGTCTCCACTGCTTTAGGGGATAGGTGTGCGAGCATTGCATAATGCACTCTGTCCGGACCGGGTGCTGTCTTTTTGCTAGTAGTGAGTACTCTGTTGATTTCTTGGAGTGTTAAGGGGGCGTTATACGATCTCTCGGAACTTCCTGTTGTCGGAAGCTTTTGTTTTTCTGCTGATTGCTTATATCTTTGAAATTTAGGAGAGTAGTTTACTGAGCTTGATATGTTATGGAAATGCTGCCCTAATATATTTGCTTGTTCTTCTAAGTTTGTTTGCTTGCCTGGAGGTGAGAGTATGGGGATCGTGTAAGGAGTGTAGTTCCCTCTAAACTTACGAAGTTGATCCCACATTCTTTTGGATGTTATCGAGCTATTTATGGATGATACATAATTTTTCCATGACTGTCTTTCGGCTTGCCTGCGTGTGTACCTGGCTTTCGCTTTTGCTTTTTTGAAAAATAGGAGGTTATCTTGTGTTGGGTATCGCCGAAAGATACCCCACGCTTTGTTTTGTAGCTTTTTAGTTTCTGTACATCCGTTCGTCCACCAGGGTTTTAATTTACTTCCTAAAAAGCCAGAGGATTGAGGTATTGTCTGTTCTGCTGCAGCAAGTATACAGGCAGTAATTTTTTCATTTAGTTCATCTATATTTAGACTATCTGGTATGTCATCCAGACTGGCCTTTTCCGTGAAGAGAGGCCAGTCTGCTAGATGGAGTTTCCAACGGGGTGATCTTGATGGTGTGGTAGGGAGAAGGGATGTTTTTTGAATGATAGAAGGCATATGGTCACTACCGTAGGGATTGTCGATTACACTCCATTGGAAGTCGTCAAAGATGGATGGGGAGCACAGCGCCAGATCAAGACAGCTCATAGCTCCTGTGCTTGGGGAGCAGTAAGTTGCAGCGCCAGTGTTTAAAAGGCATATGTCATTTGTTAAGATAAAATCTTCAAGTGTTTGTCCCCTGGTGTCGTTTGTTTTACTACCCCATAACGTGTTATGTGCGTTAAAATCACCCGCTATTAAAAAAGGTTCGGGTAGCTGGTTTAAAATTAACTCTAGGTCTCTTACAGTAAAATGTGCGTGTGGTGGAATGTATAGTGAGCAAATGGTGATGGTTTTGTGTGCTAAAATGGTGACAGCAACGGCTTCTATGTGACTGTTAATGGCAATTTCTCTGGCTGCTATACCTCCCTGCAGAACAATGGCTACACCACCCGAAAGCCGGCTCGCCTGGGTACGGTCGCGCCGTACCACAGTGTAGCCTTTTAAAAAATTTTTATGTTTTTCGCCTAGGTTTGTTTCCTGCAAGCACAAGGCTACAGGAGAGAAGTTATTTAGCATGTCTTTGATGTCACCTAAGTTGCGTAATAGTCCTCTGCAGTTCCAGTGGATAATAAAAGCCATTTTAAGACTGAAAGGTAAAAGATGGCATTACGATTGAATAAGATGTTAGGTGACATAGATGTGGAGAAGGCTAATACAAAGGAGCGATAACCTTTAGGTTACCACTTTCTTAATTAGTGTGGTTATTGGGACTTTGTCCCTCTTTGCGCGCTCGAGAGAGCGCTTGTCCTTCGGCGTCGACGACACCGGGGTTTTTGAGTCGACCTCCATCGCTCTCCCTGAGGCGCTGGAGGACCGAGAGTTGGGCGCCGAGACACGTGTCTCGGGCCTTGGGGTTCGATTGATTTTAGGGCCCTGCGAGACTGGTGTCTGCGGGCCCTTCGAAGAGGGTGGAGCAGCGCTGACTGCTTCCACCACGGGGGCGGGAGGGGTGACTGCAGGACCACTGTGTGTGGGCCCGCAGGACTCCCGAGGCCTCTGTGACGCTGCCCCCACCTGCGTCACTTCGGCATAACTTCTTCTAGAAAGGTAAGACAATCGCTTTCTAGCTTCGTAGAACGAGATTTTTTCTTTCACAGTTAGTGCAATTACTTCTTTTTCTTTTTTCCAGCAAGGACAGGACCGCGAGTAAGCTGCATGGTCCCCTTTGCAGTTTACACAGTGTAGAGAAGAAGTGCAATTGTCAGATTGATGTTCATTTGAGCTGCATTTAGCACAGGTTGTTTGTCCTCGGCATGCATGTGAAGCATGTCCAAACCTTTGACACTTGAAACATCGTCTGGGGTTCGGGATATATGGCCTGACATTTACTTTTACATATCCTGCATTGAGAGAGGTAGGCATTTCGCTTGTTCCAAAGGTGAGTATAACATGTTTTGTGGGAATTTCTTGATCATTTCTGCGGATGACAATTCTTTGTACTTTGGTCACGTTTTGTTCCTGGAAACCCTCCAGCAGTTCTTCATCGCTCAAGCCAAGGAAGTCCTCCTCGGATATCACACCCCTGCTTGTATTTAGAGTTCTGTGGGCTGAAATTGTAACTGTGGCATCGCCAATACTGGTAAGTTCCGAGAGCATTTGTACTTGGTCTTTGTCATTTAGTTCTAGGAGGAGGTCCCCGCTAGACATTTTTGAGGCTTTATATGTCGGTCCAATTTTGTCTTTTAGGCACTTGGCCACCAGGAAAGGGGAGAGCTTTCTTACGGGTGTGTTGTTTTCACTATGGACTACATGGTACTTGGGGAATGTTGGGGTGTTGCTCCGAAAGGAGAACTGGAACGTTGCTTCGGTGCGGCCTCTTTTCAGAGGCCGATCATAGACAACAGAGGTTTGCGCTGCCATAAGAAGGTGTGTATATTCGGCAACAGCGCCGACCACCCACCATGGAGCCCAACGAGGGGACGCGGCAGAGCTTGTACACAAGTCTGCACGACGCCAGTCGTACGCCGCTACTATAACCAAATATGGTGTACCCAAGGTAGGGTAGCCACACACGGTTAACCCTTGCCGCCAGCGAAAAAAGGAAGTAAATGGAAGAGAGTAGAAGACAGGAAAGGCGAAAAAGTATGAGAGAGACGAAGATTGGGGAGAGAGAGACAGGAAAAGGCGACTACCGATTTCCCCCGGGTGGGTCAGTCCGGGGGTGCCGTCTACGCGAAGCGGAGGCCAAAGAGGTGTGTTGCCTCCACCGAGGGGCCGTAAAGGTCCAAACACCCGGCATCGGCTCAACCTCCAGGATCCTCTTTTCCCCGGACACGGCTAAGCCGCGCACGGCTACACGCGGGAGGGGCCAACCCTCATGTGCTCGGGTACGTGGTGTCGCAACACACCAAACGCCTGCTTACGCAGACGCCCCTGCGGGGGATGGCATATTTCGCTCCGATATCAACTGTCTAAAGAAGTGCTGCTTTGCCTCCGTGCTCTGGCTTGAAATGGCATATACTGCACATAAGCGATAGTCTGGAAAAGGCCAAGATCATTTTACTTGCCTTGTCAAAAATGATCGAGATATACAGACGGAATAAAATTCTGGATTCCAGCACACTATCCCGGAAATGATTCTTACATGGATGTTTGGCATACGCATGAGGATTTAGAAGCACAAAACACTGTTCGAGCTTTACATTAATTATACATTTAGCGTATCCTGGCACCTGCGAAATCGACAAAGGAATGGGAATGTTCCCCATTCTTACAATATTGAAGAAAAGCTTGGCCGAATTCTTACAACAATCCATAGCATGAATGAAACATTGGCAAGGTCAGAGAAGTGATAACAGATTTTAGGACCCCGCTTATCACAAGGCATAATTAATAAAACAAATGAAGCACTTAAGTGGCCAAAGGTTTGAAAGAATGTTTAATAAAACAAAGCAATAGCTCGCCACTACACGAGAAAAATGTTTCTAATGTACATCCTACAGTTATGCTTTCTAACTGTCTATTATCACACATAGGTCAGTTCACGATAGCTGGCTTTGGCAGTCGCACAGGCTGTGCACCCACAGAAAATTCCGTTTCTTCCTTATGATGCTTGCTAGGCACCTTGATCTGCTCTCACAGATCTCATATTTGGCACCTTTAATTGAAAGCAAGGCAAAACATATTTACAAGAATAGGTTTTATGACTGATAAAAAGCTCCTACCACTCTGTACGGAAGTCTTGTTCACTAACAGTAAACGCTCGAAATAGCGAGCTGAAGCACGTTTTAATACCGGACCTGGCATCTTGTGTAAGCAGGCTGAAAAATTGCATAATTGCGACTCGGCGTTCTTGTATCGTCGGGATAGCAAGCGACCCGAGGTATAATGTGAAATCTAGTTTTCTTTCTTGACGATAATGAAAGCCTTGTCCAAGGAGGTCAGTGTCTTGATTAGAGGCTACCACGGGCTCGGACGCCGGAAGAAACCTCTTTTTTTTGTTTGGCTTCATGCCACACGTTGCTTCAAGCACTTTCCGAAATTACATCTTCTGCTGTTGTAAATTTAGTCGCAGTTTGCGCAACTGGCTGGTCTTAGCTACATAGAAATCCCGTAAGCGCATACGAAAATACCGGATGTCTTAATCTAACATCAGCAAATTAGAAAAAATTCGGAGCCCTTCCACTACTGTGAAGTTGGAAGCCAGCGAAGCTGCTGCTATGGTGGATCTGCTGTAGTGAATATTGCGATATTGAATTTATATATTATCATTATTGATTATGTTGAGCGTCTTCGGCATGTTCGTCAAAGAGAAAGGACACCGGCGCCTTGTTTTCGCCCGGCGCGATGGCCAAGTAGTCCGTTCGCTGCGCCAAGTCCTCCCCCTCGTCATAGACTAGCGGGTGAGCCACAGCGTTCATAGCCGTGGCACACTGCACGACAGCGTCAGGATCCTGTGAGATCTCTTCCGCTCCTGCTCTCGGCGGCTCATACCCACATATCCAGCGCGGGCTCATTCCCGCGTAGGATATGTGGGTATGAGCCATACGTGATTTTCTTACCTTCTCTCTTTCTTTCGTTGCTTCCTTCTTTCTTCCTTGTCCCTGGCGCATACCCACATCTTCAATGCGGCTATGCGCCACACGTGATTTTATTATCGTTAATCGTGACGTAACTGACGAGAATGCGGTGTTATTGATGTCATGACCTATGAGTCATGTTAGTCATCCGTTTTGACACCTGTGCTAAGGCTCAACTGGCGGGAAACCGCCACTCACATGGAGCCGAAATGATGATGATGATAGTTATTTTTGCTACACGCGGGCAAAACTGTGAATGAACTAGCCTTCAACAGCTTCGCTGTAAAAAAATCACCGATGGCATGTAGCACTAATCTGCTTATTGTGCGGCATTAGCCTAAGATGCGGACATTATTTGCATTGTAAAATCAAATTGCACAATTGAATAACTATCAAAAGTTCCCTTATGTACATTTTAACTTATTACTTGAGCGCACATATTGTCACCCATGAACTGAAGCGAGTAATTTCACAAGGCACATACACTAGGAACAAATGTTGAAACTATCACTAGTTTTGAAATAAGCGCCGTCAATATTTCGGTAAAAATGCACTGTGCGGCTTACTTTCTTAACAAAACGCTATTTTTATACATCGAAGTTTAAAAATTACTGGAACACCAATGCATTTCGTCGCAAACATTGAAGACGCTTATTTTGAAATTGTGTGATATTCTCAGAACTCATTTCAAGTGGATAGGACATTCAATGTCACTGGCTGCAATTCGTAAATTACATTATGTGCAGTAATTAGTTCAGAAAAGAAGTAAATACAATTTTCATTTCGCCAAATATTTACTGTGTTTTCTCGCGCAAATAGTGCCCGCCTCTCCGACAATTCAGCTCACGAAGTAGAATTGTGCATGCCAAGATTGATCTAAACAAAAAACAGTTCATAATTAAAAAATAAAAAAGCCGTATGTTAGATATGAGAGTTGTCATGGCGGCACGGCACTTTTAGAACGCATTTGAAGCGCCGAGCACTGGCTCGGCGTTAGCAATGCTCCGGGCGGCGAAAGAAGCCGCTGTACAGCACAGCAGACCTGCAAACGACCGTACGCGAGAGCGATAAGCTATGAGGTCACCTAAAGTTTCGTTATGCTCTTCCCGCGGGATTTTGCTTCTTGGCTCTCTGTATGAACAGCGATGTGAGTTAACATAGGCCATCCACATTGTCAAATGGGCGGCGCCAGAGAAAATTCTGAGCAATGCGGTGTGCTCTCGAAAACGCAAGCATATGCAGGCAACCAATAAGATAGTAATATTTCAATCGTGCTGACCATGACAATCAATCGATCTAAAGCGTGAATGACTGTAGCTCGACCATATGTGCAGTACAGTTGAGCCACCGTCTCCAAAAGTAAATGAAAAGAATAAAATACGTGTGTCGCACGCGACGAGTACAATGGAAATTTCTGGAAATGCTTACTATAGGATGTGCGTAAAGTCCGCTGCATACATGCTTAGTTTGGGTGCACAATTGAAAAGGGGAGACGCAGAAATGCGCCTCGAAAGGCCAACGTTGGTGCGCCCGGCTTGAACGGGTTGACCCATGGGAGCCGTCGCCAAAACCGTTTGCGGAATTGTGGGTCGCTTTGACCGAGAGACGCGGAGTGTCTTGCGCGAAGAGTGTAGGGTTGAGAGGGGGGCAGGAAGGGTCGCAACAGAACTGGCCAGGTGTTGTGACGAGCTGCATAACCACTGCATGCCTTGCTGGTTGTATATATTATTAAAAATACCAAGAATTACCACGTGATCTTTGGCGGCTACAAAGATAAGCCAGCGGTACGCTTTCAAAATCGTCATGCTATTGTTACCAACAATTAGGCCGTAAAGAATATCATTAGTCTACGAACTACCCTACAAAGTAAACACGTCGTGATAAAATGCATGATGCTGCTCTCCCACCAAACTTCACATGAATATTCATGGCACACGTTTTAGCTGTTGCTTTTGAACGTGTAGGCATTAAAAAAACCGATCGAATGGATGGTTCGGTTTTACAACTTGGGATAACGCGTTGTTGAAAATTGCAAGAAATTAGGACTCGTTCAACTTGCGATAATACCCTTTACTACTTGATTCAACACCTAGCTTTCAGCGTACTGGCGATGCAGCTCTTAGTGCAGATTTAGACAGAAGCGAATAAGCGTCAAATAACGTGCTGGTGAGGAGGTTGTGACCGCCTGCGGAAAACGGGTTTCAAGATGTGTGCCATCAAACTTGCGATAAAAGTACACTGTTGCACTCAATGTTTTTATGAAAACGCTGTTTCATGCGTCGAAGCGCAAAAGTGACATGAACGCCAATGCATTTAGTCAGACACTTTGAAAGTGATATTGTTCACCATGTCTTTGGCACTTTTTGGCCACACTGGCCCTTGCACCATTAAAACCCAATAATCAATCAAAGTAATATCTCGAAACTGGTGTAGCCCTGAGAATTCATTTATAGAGGATATGCCTTGCGAACTCACTGTCTATAATTTGAAGATATAGGTATAAATTTGTCCCGTAGAGTTATTAATTAAAAAGTTAAATAGTGTAATTATGTTTATTATTCAATTGAGCCATTTGATTTCTCATAGAAGTAATGGCTGCTTCATCATGTAATTAAGTTCAAGGGTTAGAATTGTGCTATCTCCCACAGGGAATTTTTAAATATTTAGTGCAGCAGAAAAAAGACGCCTGATATATCATTGGACGACGAAATCCATGTGACTCAAAACTAGCGCTTACACCAAATATTGCGCAGGCTCTCTACGTAAGCACCCATTTTCTCTTACCCACCGTAGTAGCTTAATGGCCATAGCGTCCCGCTGCTGAGTTCGAGGTCGCGCGTTTCATCCCAGCGTTGGCATTTCTATGGGAGCGAAATGCAAAAACGCTCGCGTACTTCCGTTGAGGTGCCTATACGAGATTCCGAGGAGGTGTAAATGACTACAGTGTCCACCGACGGGCTGCCTCATAATTAGTGGTTTTAGCATGCCCTTAATAAATATATTAGCAAGCATAGTGACACGCCTCGCACAGGCAAACATGAACAGGTCTCACTCGACGACCACCAACACTCGCCGTCACAACGCTCCCCCTTGTGTTGTCTATGCCTTCAGATTAATTGACTTCCAGCACTACGAGTGCGAGAAGACTGCACATGCAGCCACTAGCCATCTCCGCTCGACGAAAGACTGATCCCGCCAAAAAATCTGCAGTTTATGGTCTATTGTGGTGGCATCAGTGAATTCTCCCATCGTTTTCGGACTAACCAGATCAGACAAAATGCTTGTAGCATGAATTTCATCGTCTTCAGCAAAAGCTTCTAGCAAATTTTGCCGCTGAATGCGGAAAAGCATGTCTACTATTATCAGCTTCTTCCCAGAAGCACGCTGCAATTGACAGTCCTAATTTAACATGCGGAAGAAAATTTTTTGCAGTCTTGGCGGTATATCACCGAGCCCTTTAAAAAATGGCTATCAAGGGGCTGTGATTCGTCTCAATCATTATCTGTCTGCCCACGACAAGTTCGCTGAACGCCTTGCACCGAAAGACAATACTCAGGGTCTCCTTCTCTATCTGCGCGTACCTGCGCTCCATGTCGGTTAACATTTAAGACGCGTAGCCTACCTGACGCCATTCTTCACCATGTCTTTGAAAAAAAGACGCAGTTTCGCCCGACAGTCGAAACATCAATTGCAATAGCAAATTAGTAGCAAGCTATATGGAGTAAGGATAGTTGTTTTATCGCCTGTATAAAGTTGGAAACATTCGCTTACTAACTGAATTAACAAGCATATGGTGTCAGTGCGCACAAGCAACCATGAATAGATCACACTCAATCCGCACACAATCGCTGTCAAAACGCTGGCGTGAGCAAGCGCGCCAGCAGCAGCGAGTGAAGGTTCGTGCTGTCTATCGCTTCAACGGAAACTGAGCGGCGAAAGCACAGCGCATACAAAGGTAGGAGTCATGTTGCAGATCGCATTCAAGATACGCTGCCCGGCGCCGCGCAAAGTACAATTACGCAGTTGCTCGCAAAGCAGAACCACAACCACTGCCTTCCGCGCTACCTTCCCGGTTGCCTCCTTTCGCGAAGGTGATTGAGTCGCCAGTTCCCCTTGAGCCCGGTCGCAAGATACGCATTTGATGCCGCAGCTAAACATCGCCTCCCCCCCCCTCCCGTCCCCCCGCGGCCTTTCGCGCGACGGAATAAGTCGCGTTTGCTCTCCGACGCGCGCTTTCACTCGCACATACAGCATACGGCGCGCGGCAACGTCTTTATCGGCGTTGGACTTTATACGGAATCTCACGGCAACGGCGACGCCGACGGCTGAAATCCGCTTGGAGTGTCCATATAGTTGCTATCGCAATTCTATAGCGAATGCCGATGCATCTCAGGTAGCTTTGTATTAGTGAAGCATCGCAGATTACAAGGACAGGGGTTTGCGTAAGCATTTCGATCAAAAGGGCCCATTTTCTGTCGTGCGCTGCTGTCCATTCAATAACGCCGTTTTCTCGCAGCAAGGCACGAAGCGCTTTAGTTCGATTGGCCAAGTTTGCCAGGTACTTAGAAAAGTAGTTCACAGCACCCAAGAGTCTTTGCAGGTCTTTTTTGGTTAACGGCATCGGGCACTTCGCTAAGCATTTCACTAGGTTTTCGTTTGGTTCGATTCCAGCAGCGCTGGTATTGTCGCCCATGAAGTCGATTTGTGACGTTACAAGCATGCAATTATACCAGATAAGCGTTGAGCCAGCGGCGCGAGCAGGGTTCAAAGTGTTATACAGCCTTTCAGTGTGTTCTTCCAACGTGGCTCCCCAGACGATGTCATCCACATAAACGCACACGTCGGGCAAACTGTTAAATATTTCTGTCATCGTCCTCTGAAAGACTTCTTGCGCCGAAGCTATCCCAAATGGTAGCCGTGAAAACCGGTAACGCCCAAAAGTGCTGCTGAACGGGCGTATTTGCGAAGTTTCTGCGTCTAGCTGGATTTGATGAAGCCGCTATTTGCATCTAGTTTACTGAAATACTCGGCGCCCTCAAGGTCGCTCTCAGTCTCTTCCCTGGGTGGAAGTTGGAAATGCTCCCTCTTTATCCCTCGGTGATAAAGTTTCGGTGATCCATGCAAATACGCAATTTTCCGTAAGTTTGTACGCACAACTACCAGTGGGCTCACCCAGTCAGACGGTTCTCGAGCTTTCGTGATTATGGCAGCTGCCTGCCAGGCCGTCCAGTTCGCCCTTTAGTTGGGGCCGCAGTGCGAGGGGAACACGCCTTGCCAGCTGTTCTGCAGCACGGGCGTCGTTCTTCAAGGTGACTCTGTGGGAACCAATACATGTGAACAAGTTTTTAAACTCGAGCTGTATGGGCTTAGACGGTTCGCTGTCACCATTCACGTCGTAAACTTGGTTAACGTTCACCAAACCAAACTGCTCACTCTCTTCAAGCCCCAGTATCGCCTGTCTTCCTTCGCTCACGCCAAAAAAGAAATAGATCGGGAAACTCTGGGATTGTAACTGAACAAAGAGGCTCACCTTTCCCATGTGCTTAATTTTGTTTCCTTCGTAACTCTGAACATTGACCGTTGTTGGTAATGGAGGCTGTCGGGCCCTCAATGCCTCAAATAGGCAGAGTGAAATGAAGTTCGTTTGAGCACTCGGGTCAACTTTCAGCTTTACGTCAGAGCCAAGGATGCGAGTAATGACGGTAATGACAAACTATTGCCGCTTTGACGTCTCGATGCTGCTACTGCCTGCCGCTAAAGTTTTGCGCACGTCCAAATCACTATCGCTGTCCGGCAATATGTCGCTTTGCTGTGCTACGTTGTCTAGCCTTAGCGGTTCGTTCTGCAATTAACACATAGCGAAATGGTTTGGCTTGTTGCATTTGGCACACATTTTACCAAAGCTGGGCGTTGTCTAACCTTATGCACCAAGTCGCAAAAGCCGCCTCTGCTTTTTCCTTGGTACCGGTCCTGGTGTTTGTCCTTGGCGTGCTTTACCACAGCAACACTTTTTTCCTCGCCGGATATTTTACTACGTGCAAGTGCGATTTCCTCTGCTTTTGCTCCCTCCACGGCCGCCCCAAGGGTAAAGTTCGTCTTGCACAACAGCTTTTCTCGCAGGTTCTTGCTAGCAGTTTCGAAAACTATCTGTTCCCGCTTGAGTCTCGCAGTGTGCCAAAATTACAGCTCCTAACCTTCAACTGTAGGTCCCTGTAGAACTGCTCGAATGGTCCACCATTCGCTAACACTCTGCCGCGAAACACGTACCTCTCATACGTCTTGTTGCTTTGCGGCAGGCAGCAGGCTTCGATAGCTTATACCAGCTGGTCGTAGTCGACTTTTACCACTTCGCTGATTTTCAAGTTGTTAACCACATCGATGGCCTCTTGCACAGTGAGATTAAGAAAGATTGCTGCTTTCTGCGTCTTGCTGCGTGACTTCTACGGTTCCTGTGGCTCGGTGGCAGGAAAGTAAAGCTGTATCCACTGCTTGAACTTCAGCCAACGTCAACATTAATGTGCTAGCAAATGAACAAGCCATGCAAGATTCACACCCGTACTCATTGATAAAGAGGAGTGACTTAATTGTTGATCTACACAGGGGTTTACCGCGACAATCCAATCATCTGTAGGAGGACGTTATTAGATAATTAATGCCGCAGTGCTACAGCGTACAACGTTGTAGCCGCGGCACACCGCTTGTTCATTGGCTTAAAAACGTGTGTGCGTGTGCAGGCGCGTTCTTGCAAGCTGTCGCTAGCATACGTACAAAAAGTGTACCATCGCGCCGGACACAACCGAGTACATAGCGGCAAATGTTTTTGTGACCTGATGCGGTAGCAATAAACAAAAACGTGACACCGGTAAGAATACTGCGCAGTGCTTAAAGCAAGGGTCTCCCCGCCAATAGAACACATACAGTCGCAGAGCAGAATGTAACAGTGTAAGAGTAGTGTTTTCGCCATGACGCGGAAGCTTGATCCCAAATCGACAAAAACATGTCACTGTCGTCTGCTGGTGGCGGCAGTCTAACCTCGAACGCCTTTGTTCCGCCGAACGGTTGCTAGCTCTCAACCGCACCCTGCGGTTGCATCGTAAATCTAAATTTGTGACCGGCTGCACCTGCCGCACGCCACCGATGCATGTGCCGTAGGCGTGCGGTGCAACTTGGGGCACTGGTGCGGGTCGAGCGTAAATCAGCCTTTACCGCCTCGCGCTTCTGTGTCATACGTAGTACACCTCGAAAAGAACCGAACAACGGGAAACATAATTGCCCCCTGGCTTTTGTTCCCTTTCGTGCCCGAACGCCCCTATCTTTTCTTTCTCGTCCGGCGGATCGGACGCGCTCTGACGGGAAACATTCCAAACGACAAACGCACATTTCTAGCTCTTTCACTGCGCTGCCCACAGGGTTTAGCGCCTTTCGCTTTATTCGGCCGCGTTACCCTCTCTGCTGCATTCCTGACTCTGCGACTCCTCTTTTTCCTTCCACGCTTTCCGGTGCTCATTTAGGAGCCTTTCGCCCGCATCTCGTGCTGACCGGTACTCATCTCGTCGGTCACGATTCCCATCTCAATCATTCAGCCTGAATGATTTGCGGGTATAGCATTCCTCTCAGTGTTCCTCGGCTGGCGGAGAGCTTAAAACACTTCGGGACAATGCAGCTATTTTTTGTGCAATGCCACTCACATACCTGGGAGCTGTCCACAACTGCACTACCCTGCCTACCTTGTGCTTTCGCGCACTTTCGTGACCATTGATTGAATTCTACAAGGGTGATCTTGTCTAACGAGTCATTATCACTTTGGACTTCCTTTGCAAGAGCTACCTTTGCCACGCACTCCCCTGGTAACTGTGCCAAATCGTCCGCAGCTTGCCTAGCTGCTTCTCTAACATTCCATTGGCATACGATCTCGTCGCGTACAATACGGTCCCCATCAACGGGCTCCTCAGCCACTACGCCCCAGACTACGGATCTGGCATCACCTACGATCATACATTTAGACTCATGGGGATTAGTCTCTCTTTCAACCATCGTTAGAACCGTGCGTGTGACTTCTTCGCACCTTCTGTGCGCTACTTCTAAGGGTGCTTGGCATTTTGACTGCTCCGCTTCAAACTCCTGTTCCATTCTTTCAACCTCTTGTCTAGAGCTTCGCTGTTCTTGTTGCTTAATTGATTCCTGTCTGTGCATTTCCTGCTCATTCCTAATAGCTTCCTGTTCTTTTAGAGTTAGGCTAGGGAAATATTTAATGTCTTCTTGATCACTATTGCCTTCTGAAATGGCTTTACGAATTTCGGCTTCTGATCTGTCATCCACTCCCTCTACGTCGAGCCCCTCATACAACCGCCAACAAGCTAGCCCTCGTAAAACTCATCAGGTACATGGCCCCTAGAGTAAGCTTTAGCTCAGCTGTTCCACAATATTTGCTGTGAAACCCACGCAAATCACAATGCAAGTAGAACTACCAGCGGTTGGATTCTGTTTTCCCAGGAGAATTTAAAGCGTCGCAGATATTATAGCAGAAACTAAACGCCTATCCACCGAAGCAGCACCATGTTCCAAAGATCTCCATCGTATCCAATCACTTGCTAGAAGTCGTGAGTCGTGATTCGCCTTCAATTGATTGCAATTACCATAGATCACCACGTCCCAATTATTAATTCGTACGTCTTACCTGGGAATTATTGAGGTCTGGCTTCAGCAGCTGGTTCAGATATATGCTGAAAGCTGTTTTCTGCTGAGACACGCTGCAACCACAGTATCACTATAGGTAGTTTTATACGCTATGTCGCTTTTTTACAGTTCTAGGCTAAAAGACCCGATGAATCTCAAGCGCAAAGCCTGGCACTTGCCCTATACCGCGCAGTCATGACGCGCTGCGTTCATCCAGCAGCTCGCGAACCTGTTGTTGGCGACGGGCTTTGGCTGTAGGTTCCTCCTCCCCGCTGTCATCCCATTGTTGTGATCCGGGTCTGGCGTTCGTGGTTCGGACTCAGGCGTCATACTGTGGGTCGCTTGCCTTCGCCGTCCGAGCGCCTAGAACATGGAAGCTGGCCTGCTCTATACCGGGACGTTGCACTAAGCTGGCTAAGTGGACCCACGCCGTCGTATGCCTCTATCGCCGATAGTTGCTTGTTCGTGAGGAGATGAGGTCGTAAGGTTGAAAGAAACGAGAAGCGTTTTTTCTTGTATATTTACACAAGTGGCACCAGGTATGACAGCACACTCCACGTAGGAGCACTTTAAATGACTGAGCTCAATAGGGGCGCGATCTTGTACGCGTTACAAAATAGATTGGAGGTGGTCCGTTCTTTACGTCATGAACTAGGCGGTCCGCAATGTTTGCGAGAACGAGAGGAAGCAAACAGCCAATGAGCGAAGTGGAAGCCTGCGTCACGCTTTTGGCGTCTGCTTGGGACCGTATAATATATTTAGAAGCGTTTCTAACATGTTGAGAGAGAGAGAGAAACTTTAATGAATAAAATGAAATTTGAGGTCCCGTGGTTGGGGCCCCTATTCCAGGGCTCCACTGGCACGAGCGGTTTGCTGGGCTTGGTTCAGGAGAGCCAGTTGGCTGTCCTGGTCCTCGTCCGCAAGCCGCGCCTCCCACTGCCTGTTAAAATCTTGTGTTGTTAGTAGTGTGGAGTTTATATGTTTCGGTCTGTTTGGGCATTTCCACGTGATGTGCGGTAACGTTGGCGTGTCCCCGCACCACGGCATTCGTCAGTGTATCGTGCTTGGTGAATACGGCTAAGTGTATGTAGGTTTGGGTATGTGTGTGTTTGAAGTCGGTGCCAATTCCTCGCCTGTTGACTGTTTAACTTAGGATGCGGGCGTCCACATTGCCTCCGCTCCTGTCTTTGGTGTTCGAGGATGTCGCGCGGTGTAGAAGGAGGCTCGTCACTGGGTCGGTCCGCAGCTCAGATGCTTAGTACGCGAGCTAGCCGGTCCGCCTTTGTGTTGCCCTCCATGCCCTCGTGTGCGGGGCACCAAGTGAGGTTGTGGAATCCGGTAATTTGACTCCCTAGAATTTTTAGTACTAAGCGCGGCGCCGTCCCGGAGAGATACAGGCGGCAGGCGGTTTGTGAGTCCGTGAGTATGGCAGCAGATACGTCCCTATTCTCCGCGTCCCTAATTGCAAGTGCAATCGCTGCAGCTTCTGCTGTGCTGGCAGATTTTGCCCTGACCGATGCAGCTATCACACGATCTTGGTTCGTGGCTACCACCGTATACCTGTCCCTGTCCGTTTGACTCGCGTCTGTGTAGTACACGTCCGGTTGTCCTCTAAATCTTTGGTGCAAGGTTCTCGCTCGGGCCTTCCGGCGCCCTGCATGATATCTCGGACTCATATTCTTCGGAATTGGGGACACCATTATGTGCTGCCTGACTTCCTGGGTCATCTGCACTGTCTCTTCTGCACTGAATTGGGGGCGGAGGGCAAAGCCCAGTTTGGTTAATATGGCCCGACCCTGCATTGTTGCGCACATCCGTTCCTTTTGCGCGATGAGGGTGGCCGTCGCATATTCCTCGAAGGTATTGTGGATTCCGAATTTGTCGAAACGTTCTGTAATGGCATTTTCTGGGAGCCCTAGAGCAGCTTTAAATGCCCGCCGAATGATCACTTCAAGCTGTGTGAGCTCCTGGTTGGTTATGCTTTGGAAGGGGAGTGCATATGTTATCCTAGTGATCACAAAGGCATGTACCAGTCGGATCGTTTCTTCTTCCGAGAAGCCCTCGCGGGTTCGCGTAACCCTACGGATCATCTTGGCTACGTTTTGTGTAGTACCTTTGAGGAGGCGGAGCGTGTGCGCTACTCCGGCCGCTTGTTGGATCCATAATCCCGGGACGCGGAGTTTAGCCACCTCTCTAACACGCCCCCCGTCCAAGAAAAGTTCGAAACTCGGACAATTTCCTCGTCTCGCGTACTTCGCTCTTATACGAATAAATTCGGACTTCTCTGGGGCACATGTCATGCCGGCCCCTTGCGTGGATGGCCCACTGGAGAAGCTCCTGCTTATCCCCGTAGGATCCCCGATATGCCCACAGCGTAATATCGTCAGCGTAAATGGCGCTCCCTAGGGCTTGCTTCGCATCCAGTTCTAGTACTAGTTTACGCATTCCCGGATTAAATATGAGAGGGGAGAATATGGACCCTTGTGGGGTTCCTCGATCGGGAACTGCAAAGGGTTTCGACCTAGTTGAGCCGAGATCGATGGTGGCCGTACGGTTTCTCAGAAAGCTGCGTACATACTGGTAAATGTGCGTCCCGCAACCTACTGCTTCTAGTCCTTCCAGTATTGCATCGTGGGAAATCGTATCAAATGCCTTTTTTACGTCGAGAGCAAGCACAATGCTGTCTTCGGAACCCCTTACCGGGTGCAGAACGTCCTGCTGAAGCATAAGAAAAACGTCCTGTGCAGACACATCTGGACGAAATCTGAACATGTTTGTGAGAAAAAGATTGTTGATTTCTATGTAGCGCGATAACCGGGTCTGTATCACCTTTTCAAAGAGCGTTCTGGCACATTATGTTAGCGATATAGGTCGTAGGTTTCAAATATCTCGGGGCTTCCCCGGTTTTGGAATAAGGATGATTTTTGCTTCCCTCCATTCAGCCGGTAGTTCTCACTGATCCACCCATACATTCTCGTTAAAGTATTCAGTTAACTGCTCTATGGTTTCGTCGCTGAAGTTTCGAATCATGGCGTTAGTAATCTGATCGGGCCCTGACGCCGTGTTTGTTTTTGAAGGACTGCGCCGCGGCATAAACCTCCGCCGTAGTTATCGGCGCGTCCAGATTCGGTTGTTCCGGCCCCGTATAGCTACCGCACCGACTCGCCTCTTTGGAATTCGTACTTATATAAATATACTTTAAGTGATCAATGAGTTCCTCGTCGTTGCCCTTGAATTCATTCTCCCGTAGCTTGAGTGTCGTGTGCGCTGCCGTCTTGATTCCCCCGGGATTCATCATGCTGCGGAGAATGTGCCATGTCTTTTTGGTACTGAGGGTCCCCCTAAAGGAATCGCAGAGCTGGCGCCATTTATCGTCGCATAATTCCTGCGCGTACGTGTTCACCTCCTGAGCTCACTGAGCAATGTTGATTTTAAAATTCCTGTTTAGCCTCTGCCTTTTCCATCTCTTAGTGAGGCTACGGCGGGCGTCTCCTAAATGTAGCAGGTGCCTGTCCACTACCGGGGTGTCTCGCGTTGTGTCTACAACCTTCGTCCCCCCCGCCAGCGTGTTGAGAAGCTGCTGCGCCCAGATTCCGACGTTCGTTATCGGACCTGTGCTGCCCTGGCGATCGCGATATTTCGTCCAATCTGTCAGTGTGGCCTGTGCAACCTTGCGTCTTACACGGGACGAGTTTACCGAAAGGCTGAGGATATAGTCGTCACTTCCAAGGTTATCCTTGGAACATGTTGAGAAATATTTGACTTTTATGACTGAGTAGCAAAGTGTGTTGGTGTTGCTTTTCAAAGATTCAGTTTGAAATGCGGAACGACTGAAACAAATTATTGCGTGTAATGTCTTGAAATGGCGCTAGGTGGTGTCGAAGTTTTGCGAAACGTTTAGTGGTGGCGCTAGCCACTATCCCGTTTCAAGCAATGCTTTTATGCATGTCTCCACCAATATTGATATTCAAACGGCGCGGCTTTTAAGCGGTTGGTTCAGTCGAGCCATTGCGTGCGCAGAGACATGGCGGAAAACGTGGCAGCTTGTGCACCCGTTAAGACCCCGCGCGTTGCCGAGGACCAGCGGGAGACGGTGGTCGCTTTTATGGAGCAGCATCCCCAGCTGGCTTCGAGATCCAGCAAGTTGGATCCAGGCTTCACCCTTGTCAACCAGCGACAGCTGTAGCAGCAGCTGGCCGACGCGTTGAACGCGGAAGGGCCCGTTGTGAAAACGGTCGACCAGTGGCAGGACTGGTGCAGGAAACAGGTCTACCATTCTTTCAACCTCTTGTCTAGAGCTTCGCTGTTCTTGTTGCTTAATTGATTCCTGTCTGTGCATTTCCTGCTCATTCCTAATAGCTTCCTGTTCTTTTAGAGTTAGGCTAGGGAAATATTTAATGTCTTCTTGATCACTATTGCCTTCTGAAATGGCTTTACGAATTTCGGCTTCTGATCTGTCATCCACTCCCTCTACGTCGAGCTCCTCATACAACCGCCAACAAGCTAGCCCTCGTAAAACTCATCAGGTACATGGCCCCTAGAGTAAGCTTTAGCTCAGCTGTTCCACAATATTTGCTGTGAAACCCACGCAAATCACAATGCAAGTAGAACTACCAGCGGTTGGATTCTGTTTTCCCAGGAGAATTTAAAGCGTCGCAGATATTATAGCAGAAACTAAACGCCTATCCACCGAAGCAGCACCATGTTCCAAAGATCTCCATCGTATCCAATCACTTGCTAGAAGTCGTGAGTCGTGATTCGCCTTCAATTGATTGCAATTACCATAGATCACCACGTCCCAATTATTAATTCGTACGTCTTACCTGGGAATTATTGAGGTCTGGCTTCAGCAGCTGGTTCAGATATATGCTGAAAGCTGTTTTCTGCTGAGACACGCCGCAACCACAGTATCACTATAGGTAGTTTTATACGCTATGTCGCTTTTTTACAGTTCTAGGCTAAAAGACCCGATGAATCTCAAGCGCAAAGCCTGGCACTTGCCCTATACCGCGCAGTCATGACGCGCTGCGTTCATCCAGCAGCTCGCGAACCTGTTGTTGGCGACGGGCTTTGGCTGTAGGTTCCTCCTCCCCGCTGTCATCCCATTGTTGTGATCCGGGTCTGGCGTTCGTGGTTCGGACTCAGGCGTCATACTGTGGGTCGCTTGCCTTCGCCGTCCGAGCGCCTAGAACATGGAAGCTGGCCTGCTCTATACCGGGACGTTGCACTAAGCTGGCTAAGTGGACCCACGCAGTCGTATGCCTCTATCGCCGATAGTTGCTTGTTCGTGAGGAGATGAGGTCGTAAGGTTGAAAGAAACGAGAAGCGTTTTTTCTTGTATATTTACACAAGTGGCACCAGGTATGACAGCACACTCCACGTAGGAGCACTTTAAATGACTGAGCTCAATAGGGGCGCGATCTTGTACGCGTTACAAAATAGAATGGAGGTGGTCCGTTCTTTACGTCATGAACTAGGCGGTCCGCAATGTTTGCGAGAACGAGAGGAAGCAAACAGCCAATGAGCGAAGTGGAAGCCTGCGTCACGCTTTTGGCGTCTGCTTGGGACCGTATAATATATTTAGAAGCGTTTCTAACATGTTGAGAGAGAGAGAGAAACTTTAATGAATAAAATGAAATTTGAGGTCCCGTGGTTGAGGCCCCTAGTCCAGGGCTCCACTGGCACGAGCGGTTTGCTGGGCTTGGTCAGGAGAGCCAGTTGGCTGTCCTGGTCCTCGTCCGCAAGCCGCGCCTCCACTGCTGTTA